>NC_060009.1:5000-7500 GCF_912999745.1 Papilio machaon | reverse complement strand
ATTTAATAAATTATTTGTAAGTAATTTTCCTATTGGATGTTATGCTAATATGGCTGATATTAATCACTTTAATTTTGAATGTGTGAATTTAAATTTAAATTTTATTAACTATATTCTAATGTACTAGTGAGTGGTCGCTTTAGTATTTTAAGTGTCTAGAGGAGTCTGTGGTTATGATATTTGTGTGTTGGTGGTTTCGGGAGTGTCTTAGTGGCTAACAGTATGCCACCGTAGAGCGGGCGATTGCGTCCCACTTTTTACGGATGGGGCAGTCTTTATCGAAGGTGTTGTGGTTGAATACTTCTCTTTTTGCTTTTATACAGTTTGTGCATTCTGGGTCTGATAGTTCTTTTTCTGGGCATTTAGACAATAGGTGTTCCCTCCCCGCAGTGACTGCATAGCCCTTCGACCTCCTTTCCCACCTCTTCACAAAATTTCTTGCTATGGCCGTATCCCAGGCATCGGGTGCATTGTATAAGTGGGCTTTGGTCTTTTATTTTTATTCTTTGCAGATCTATGTATGCGTAACCCCTTTCCGTTGCCCTCTGCCATATTTTAGGTGATACTGCCATCACTATGTGGTTCATATTTGGGTTTCTGGTTTTCCTTTTATACTTTATTGTTATTCTGTCTTCCTCCTCCTCCAGGAGGTCAAAAATATACCCGTTTTGTCTTCTAAAGGCCTTAAGTATGTTTTCCTCTGTGTTTATGTTGAGGACGTCGTAGAGGATCAATAGCGGGTCTTTATTCTTGATCTCCTCGATGCAGAGGTCTGATGCTGTATTTTTAAGAAGTTTCTTCATTTTTTCCTTTTCTTCGTTTGTTCTAAAACCCATTATTATTTTTCTATCTTTGGCCTTTCTGATCTTTTCAACTTGTATCCTTCCTTCTTTCGCGTCCGCCACCTTCCTAACTCGTTCCAGCACCTCCTCTCCTGTGTGTATCTCGTTGGTGGAAGTAATGATGATGGAGTGGAGAGTTTCTGGTTTATGGGATGTTCTTTTTCTTGACTGTTCGGTATCTGTACTCTCCACTGGTTTATTATGTAATAATTTCTTGATGTCTTCTATTTTGTTGCTATTGTCTTGCGCTATTTTAATTCCCCTCTCCGTTATACTGGCGTATGTTTCGATTTGATTGCTTATTTCATCTATTTTATTTAAGTTCTCAATTTTATCTAATTTATTTAAATTAATTTTATCCAAGGTGTCTAGTTTGTTTAGTTTGTCCAATTTTACTGAGTTTATTTTGTTAACTTTTTCCATTTTTTCTAATTCTTTACATATAATGTCCATCTTTTTGTTATTTTCTGCGAGGAGTTTTGAGTGTTCTTCTATTTTCTGTGAAAAATTTCTATCTTCATCTGTACTTGGGGGTGGGGGGGAGAGGGGGGGGAGATGGGTGGAGCTTGTGTTTTTTGTTAGGTTGGCTGGTTCGCTTGATTCGATTTCTCTGAGGATTTTGAAGAGGCGGTTTAGGGCGTTTTCGATTCCTTCTTTTATTTCCCTTTTAAGGTTTCTGGAGTTGTGTAGATGTGTCATGGCTTGGAGGTAAGCTGATCTCGCCTCCCTTAAGCGGGTATTGTTATGGGTGTCTGTTTCCCTATTTGGTGTTTTATTTATTTTTCTTTTTGGTGGTGATGTGTGTGTGGGGTGGGTGTGGCATTCTGGTTCGGAATCAGTTTCGATTTCCTTATATTGTGGTGTTAATATGTTCCTGCGTACTGGTGGTGGTGAATGTTCGATTTTGCGTGATGATGTTGGTTTGGTTGGTGACTTGGGCACGAAGGACATTGTTGCGTTTTGTGGTGTTTGTGTATTTATCAAAAGTTTTACAAAGTTAAAATCGGAATCTAAAAATAGAATTTACAAACACCAGTTTTAAATAAATTTAGGTGAGTGACACACTAGTGTTGATAATCAAATTTATTATTTTTGTTATTCTTGAAAAGTGGTTTTAATTATTGGTAGAAAGTGATTAATATTAATTCCTTGATTAAAACAAAACAAAATAAAGTAATACAATGGAATTTATAGTTCTAATATTATCTAAAAAATTTTAATTTTGTGTTTATCTACTTTAATTTACGTGATTATTAATGTTTTTTGAAATTACTTACAAATATCTGTTATATATTTAATTTATTTACTTATTAATACTAAATGATATATTATAATTCAACAATTTTTACTATCGCTAAAGTGGGGAACGACCCTAAGTTATAAGTTTTAAAAACAGAGTCTTTAGTTTTGACTTTCAACACTAGATGTCGTGATTTAGTTTAACAAAATTCCAATTTGATAAGGCTGATAAGATGGAGTTTTAAAACTTCGGTATGCGACACACTATAGTGGTATTTTGAATTTAAGTTTATGAATTACAATTTTTATTATAATTTGTTTTACGTAATTAACAATAGTATTTGTAAATGTAGAACATTAATCTTATTCTAATGTTGTTAATATTAATATTTACTTATATTTGATATTCTAATTTTTAC